>NW_020271974.1:854738-885359 GCF_003268045.1 Sipha flava | reverse complement strand
AAAAATAAAAAACAACAGACGACAATTGTTATTAATTATCCGGAGGCGGCCGTTGCCCGTTACGTGCGTGTAGCTGCGGTGCGGTTGCCGTCGACGCACATCTGTTCGTGTCCGTTTGTCGCCGTCATTGTTGTGCTGTTACCCGACCGGCGCGCGCGGGGGTCGCGTCGCCCGTCAACAGCGGCGACCGCGTCGTCGCGAACCGCGCGACGTGTGACGTGCACGCGCGCTCGGACGGACGGGAAAACGACGCGGTATTGTTAATACGTTGTACTGTTCGGGGGGGGGGGGCCAAAAAACGGAGTGCGGCAACGTGTTATGCGCGGCCTCCGAAACCCCGTCCGGGCGCGTGTGACTCATTGACTGCGCGCCGTCCGTCAATGGCTCGGACTCGCCCTACGGTCCCGGTCGTGCGCTCGTCGCACATTCGAAACGGAATACACCCGCACCCCCGCGCCGCGGCCACCGATCCCGTCGCCCGGCCGCACTGCCGGCGCGTCGTCCCGCCGAGAAGTTTTTATTGCTACCGACTCTCCGATGGTCGTGTTGCAAACGCGTCGTCCCTTCGTCGCCGCCTGCGCGCCGCCCCCGTCACGAACGCGCCTTCACGTGTCGCACGGATCACCCGGGGTGTCGCGCGCGCGAAAAAAACCGAAATCCCGAACGCGAACGCGACGTCCCCGCGACCGCCGGGTTTTTATTGTACGGTACGGTGGTACACATCTTACGGCACGTCCGACTGCGAACGTGTACAAAATACGCGTACGCGGTTTTTGTCTCGCAAAGTTTTACTCGGACGCGAATTTATCTCGCGCGCGCCACTGTGCCGGGTCGACACTTCCGGATGTAATTTTTCGACTACTGCACTTCGCGCGGACGGTCGGAGGAACATTAAAGCCGCGTCGGATCGTGTCCGTCGCACGTCATCGCTGCACCGCCGAATCGCCGAACACGTGCCCGGTCGTCGAGCAAATGTCCCCCCGGGGTTACCACGGCTAGAACATACGTTTTAAGTCTGTCCGCGTCACGTTAACATTGTTACCGTAAACTAATGTTGAAAAAAAAAAAAAAAACTGATATAAAATATGTGTTAACGGTTCACTTCGATTTGTATAACATTGATGTGCCGCGGAGTCGTCCGATTTCATAAACTTACTTGATCGCTTCGTACCGTTCGTTGAGACGAACGATCTAATTGCGTGGTAGACGTTCGATGAAAAAATAAACAAAAACACTTTTTTCGTCGTAATAATATTGCGACAGAGTTTCGTCCGAACAACCGTGTAAACATAATTATTTTATAATATTGTAAGAGTTTTGTTTTTTTTTTTTTTTTTTAAACCATAGTAGATTTTTTATATAATAATACTAAATTTTATTAAATATTTTCTCGATTTTCTAGGGATTATTTTTTAAATTGTATACTACAACGACAATTGTTTATTAATTAAACTAAGTGACATTGTCGTAGATAGCTTAAAATGTAATGCCAATTAAACATTTTCGGAACCAGAGAGACATAATCGAAACGCAAAGTTGTTTGTTCAATGTTTTTTTAATGAAAAATAACTCATTTTATGGTTGGATGGATAAGAGTGCCTATGCAGGTAAAGAAAACGTAGCTTTATTTCGACTTTTAGATACTCTAATTAAGCAAATTAAACCGAAAGTGATTTGGTGCTTTGGCTTGGAAAAAACACTGAAATATAAATTAAAAACCCGTAGTTGTTCGAATATTCGTGCGTTTGATATTCAAAATTATTGATCTGTGTTGTTAAAAAGTATTTTCGATTCGTTTAAGAAATATCGATGGTAAATATTGGTAACCATACGAATTTCAAACATCACATTGAACACAATACACAACCAATGTAAACATAGCGCTGTACAGTTTTTTTATTACTATTGTTTAATGTATAACAAATATCTTCACATCGTTGTTGAAATAGAATTTACCATTAATATCACCCATGGCCATGGACTGAAAATGTTTAATGCGCATGGAAAATCATCTATAAATAAATATTGTTGGCGTCATTGGAAGGATTTAAACTGTATGCGACGTTGACGTTATATTCTGAGTATTCCGTATTTAAAAGAAAATGATGGTGGTTGGGACATAATGATTAATTTATGGACGTGGAAAAAAAATATTCTTCTTACATTAATAGTTTACTAAAAAATAAAATTGAAGAGTATTTTTACGTGGTATTAACATTTAATATATAAAAAAAAGGTGCTGAGAAACTTAAAAGCTTCTGAAGCGTATAAAAAAAAAAAAGAAAAGAAAGAAAAGTATCTATTCAATCAGATTAAGTATTTATTTATAATTTTTTGATTTTTATTTCAAGAAATATAAATAATTCAAATGTCGTACGGCATTGCAATGTTAGTGATAAAAGAGTATATCACCCAATAGTTAACGGTTAGTGTTTATTTTTGTCTCTATTTTCGTTTAATGGTCAAGTTATAATTAAATATAATTACATTTTTTTTTATTATTCATTAATTAAGGCTTCTACGTCTTTGGTTATTAATCTGTTTACATAAAACAGAGTAACGGAGGTGTACAATTTTAAATTGTGGGTTAGATTTAAATTTTTTGAACTAAATAATATTAATAAAATTAATTTATGCGAGGAAATCAAAAGATATTTTCGCCGTTGCTTTCACTGCGAGTTTATCCTTTATTTTAAGGTACGGAATGTTCGATTTTTGTATTTCAATACACTATGCAGTCTTGAATTATTCGATGAATAGATAGAATTTCTTAGCACTTGTTGCATATTGGAGGTGGATTCTTAATGATGCAGTAAGAATGGATTACGAAGAAGTGTCCGATTTTGATTCTTGTTGTAACAACTTCTTGTCGATTATTGCTGTGTTGGGGTATGTGTCATTTTTTTGGTTTTTTTTTTTTTTTTTTTAAATTGACTGGTGGGTGAAATGGAGTTCAAATAAATTTGTTATTTCGCGTGTATTTTTTCTCGATAGAAATTTTAGTGTCGTCCATCAAATATTGTTAGTGAAAATATTATTCTAGTCACGAGATATAATTATGGTTAAATTACGAGAAAAATTGTTTATCTAATGGAGTTTATTTATTTCATAGATTTCGATGGTTGAAATATATATTGTGTTGCATTTGTTTCATGTTTGGTTATTTATAATGTACAAAAATATTCTTAGACTATATACACTAATAATAAATTATATTATAAGATTTAATTTTTAAATAAAAATCTATGACAAAATTGTAAGCATTCAACGAATAAATATGAATACAATTTGAGTGGTTGTTTTTTGAATATAAAAATATCAGTTTCCGGTTAATCCCCAATAAATTAAATTTATTGAAGTGCTTTTAATATATTGGAATGAAAACAGCAATACTTAGAAATATTTGTAGCTGTCTGGGAGATAAATAAATGCCTTTTGATATTCAATCTTTTGAAGGCTCTCGGATAATTTTCATTAAAAATTGAAATCATTTCCTTTAGTATAACTCTTATGGTTTGAATTTTAAATAAAATACTGAATTCAAAGAAATGTATAACGAGCTAAATATTTTCGTCAATTTATTCATTTTTTGTTTTTAAATTTTCCTGAAAGAATAATAATTTTTATCATTTAACTACACGAAAGTAAAATTTTTATTATTCATTAAAAAAAAAAAAAAAAAGTGAATTCAAAAAACAAAATATTTCAAAAATAATTAAGTTTAATATTTATATAATTCATGTTTAATATTTTTATTTTTCGAAATGAGTAATAATATTGATTGGAATAAAAAATTCAAAAGTATTATAGTGTAAATATAAATAAATATAATATTTAAGCATATGATATTATTTTATTAAATATTAGTAAAAAAAAAAAAAAAATAACAATAATAATTATAATAAATTTTAAGAACATATAATAAACATTTTAAATTGATCAATTAAAATATAAAATATATGACGATCTTATAGAAATTGTATTTTAATCACATTTTAAAGATAAATAAGTTGTATTTTTTTTTTTTTTTTTTTTTTGTTATTATAGTGGTTTAATAAATTACTTAAATTTTTGTTTTAATATTTTTAATTTTAAATATCATCGAACATATTTAATCCTATAGGGAGTTGAAATTATTGTAATTCTACAACATTGATATAGTCTTTACTTTTTAAAATAGTTGGAACTGTACTTAATTTAAATATGTAGTCATAGTCATGTATTAAAAATAATTTAGATATATTTCAATATAAATCATAGAATAATTATGATCTTTAAATTATTTATATCAACAAATAATAAATATATATTTATGTATTTCAAGTAGAAAAAAAAATAGTAAGTAAAATAACTATAATTTAGTAATTGAGATTTATTTGTAAATTTTATATAACATAATTATTAAATTACATATTTTATAAAATACTTATTTGTGTAAAATTGACTACTAGTAATTTTTATCTAAATATGTATCTAAAAAAATATGAAAAAAACTATGATGTACATTTATTCGTCAATTTTCTGTCATTGTTTTTCATTTTTGGACACAAATCGTTTTCGATTAACATCATCAACTCACCTATTAAAAATAATATCGTTGTGTATCCTCCGCAACACGATCAATATTTATACTACTGACAGTGTACTCCTAACATGGTCAGTATAAATTATTGTCAATACTCCGTAAGTTTGGCGTTCAACGGTCGAAGGTGCAAACTTCGATGAACATCAGTGCTAACGTATCGTTATTTATTTAAAAAAGTTATTTTATTATAATGGACAAAAAATTAAAAGCATGCGTAGCAATTATTTTAGCACATTCTATTCCAAGTAAACAGATTACAAATAGGAAGCGATGGTTAAAAGAATGGATTTCCAAACGTAACAAGTACTATCATTTAAATCTTTTAAAAGAGATCTAGTTTTCAGATTCCAAAGACTAGCAGAATTATTTTCGAATTAACATCTATAATAAATTATTAAACGTGGTAGAACCGTTGGTTACCACATCTTGCATGCTTAAACATTCATCACGTGCACCTTTCATCGCCGTGCTAATAATATTGAAAAACTATAATCATCCACCTCACACGATTAATATTATTATTAGTAAATAATTACCGACGATTCGATATCCGAATTTTTCCGTCAGTCATCGGTATGGTTTTTCTATACTTAAAGTACATATTTAATATCATATGATCATTATTACTTTCAGTGTTCAGAATACTTAGATATTGTGAGGGCCGCTTTATCGTTTAAATAATTGTACGTCTGTTTCAAGTAGACGTAAAATAAAAACCATACAGCCATTCGATTGTATGGTTTGATAAACTCGTTAAAATGTGATGAAAAAAAACTTTTTTTTTTTTTTTACATCATCCAAAAGGGTTTAAACTCGAAAACACGATTTTAATATGGTGATTTGCATATCGGTAGTGGTACGGGAAACATTGTTAGTGCGTTTAGTGATGAATGCGATCTCACAATTTCCAGATAAAGATTAATGCCTTTCACACAAAACCGTTGTCTATTAACTGTTAAATTAGTTAGTCTGGGCAGACCGGGGTGATGTTCAATTTAATAAATAGCGGACAGTTAAATTAAACGCTCGCTCGCCTCGGACCTTAATAAGAGGTTTTCGGAATTATTAGTGGTGGACCCTCCACACCCGTCCCGAGCCATCTGCTATCGGACCACCCCTCCTACACACACACACACACACACGCACACGCACGCATGCACACACGCACGAATACGCAGAAATACACGTACACACGTAAACTACAGGTGATGCAGCGGTTTTGTTTAAAACTATGGCAGTTTTCAAAAAATGCACCCTTGGGCATTGGTCATCCTATTGTTATTATTCTATGCGTTGCGTTCCAGTACACACAGTTATGTGTGTGTATGTGTGTGTGTAGAGTATTAGTATATTGTTTTGAAAATTTCAATTTTCTCCCCAGGGAAATTCTGTCCGAGTGGTTTTACATGCGGACTGAAATTGAAAGAAAAATTCACGCGACAATTACTGCACGCGTGTTTGTACACTTGTGTGGTGATACAAACCGAGTTCGACGAGTAAAATTAATTGATATTTTCATCTTTTGCTGTTCACAAATCGAACATACTAGGTATAAGTTGTTGAAAACGCAATACGGATTCTAGTACAACTCTACAAACAAATATTTAATATAGAATTTAAGCCCTCAACGAAGCTTATCAAATAATACAACTAAGTATATACTAATAATAATGCAGTAAGCATTTACTAATATGCTATTGTGTTTACTTTTAAACGGAAACGATAACCGATTATGTTTACCGTACATGTCCAAATGTATCCATAAAATTGTGTTTTACGAATATTCCCACTCACCACTCGTACAGTCTGGCAATTACAATATTATGTTTCCTTTCGTTAAAGTTAAATAACAAACATTTTCGGAGATAATAGCGCATTTTTGACTACGCGGTTCATAACACTACCAATTGTTCAAATGTGAATACTTTTACCACATTTCCTTCGTTGATTCGACACCTTTGTATGTAGATAGTTTATCTTACGGCAATAGTTCACGAGAATTTTCATAAAAATTTTGACGCAAAACAGTTATAAAAAATAATAATAAATAATGATACATATAATGTAAATGTACGAATATTTAATATTATATTTCACGACTGTATGTGTTTTGGTGTCTGATCTGTTGAGAGAACCGAGTTTAAGAAAATATAAGTTTCGTTATAGTTATCATTGTAGAGACATTTCGAGAATAATCGTTTTTCGAGTCCGTTGGGAATTTACTTATCTTAATAATAAGTAAAATCTATAAGTAGTCTGTTGAAAACTTGTCAATCGCGGAAAACACGTAGGTATAACGACGAGATGGGGGAGAGAAAAAAAAAAACAACTAGAAAATAACAAGTAAATTTGAGCGAAAACTGTCTCGGCGCTAATGGCGTTCTTTGAATGCACGTGTATAAATCACATCCAGTGATTTATACACATATTTATTCGAAAGAAGACGTGATTTCGTGTTGCGCTCGGCAGCGACTCTGGAGGTGTCTCCTCGAGTATTTTTCCTAAAAGCATTCCGCTTTAACCCGCCATGCGTTTCCAAAGACGCGGCTAATGGTGGCGGATTTAACGCGCTCGTATACATTTTGATAGGCCCAAAAAAGCAGTGCGTAACACATGCCTAGACGATCGGTAGCAGCAGCAGCAACAGCAGTGGTGGTGGTAGCAGCAGGGATGGGGGTCAAAAAACGAATACTTTTGACATGCACTGTTTTTATGGTCCTTATCAATCTTGTGTCTTAGAGCATGTGAGCCGGTGGTTTACCGTATGTGCCATTATTACTTTTAAAAGTAATTAAAGCCCACCGGGTGAGAGCTATAGTCTCCTTGATGGATTACCCGTCGGCAGATGGTCACCAATTTACGAGACATGTTTCCCTATTATCTGCGACCGCGACCGAAACGGTTTATAAACAATTAAAAAAAAAAAAAAAAAAAATTAGAAAACAAATATTACACGTATACATTATAATATTGTACGACACAGTGCGTGTGCGCGTGTGCGTGAAAAAAATATAATACTAAACAAAATAATCGACATAATTTGTTGCGGGTTGTTCTCCTTTCTCCCCCACCCCCTACTTCGCCCATTCGTGTTCGGATGTATTCAATTTCACGGCGCATCTAAACTCTTCACGGACGGCTTACGCGTGGCTAAACACCGACTCCATCATCGTCGGTGTTGGGAGATCGATATCAAACGTTTCGAAATTTATGAAGTCGAAAGGATGAGAATGAAAAAAAAAGAAAAAAACCCATCCAAAAACATGAGCTAGAATGACTAGTGATGTGTTGGAACTCACGTTCCATGGTACGCGACCAAAATTTCGATATGAGGATTTTTTGAAACGAATAAACATACGAAAGCACTGATTATACGGATTTATTTTTATTTATATTCGTTTTACGTCATGATATAGAAAACCCCATTTTATAATGCAATCGAATGGCATATTTAAAATAAACGTTCCCGATGTTTGGAAATATTTCGTCTGCTTGTTTATCGCGTAAAATTATTGATTATTACCAGAGCTCGGAAGTTGTAGCACTAAAAATGTTACTTTTTAGCTCTTAAATATGTGCTTAAAAACTCTAAAACATGCACTATAAATAGCATGAAAAATCAAAAAAAATGCGTTTTATTTGAAAAAAATTATAAATTTATTGAAAAAAAAAAATGTAATTTTACAAATGTTTAGGCTTATAGACACAGTCTGGACTGGTTGAATTATAAACTGTAAACAAAAATGTTAAATAACTTAAATAAATTTATAAAAATGTTCGATAATCTAATGATATAATAAGGGAATAACAATGACGTCATTAACTATTAATACATCAAATTTTTAATGTAAACATAAAATAATATTTGATGAGGTCTATTTATTTCCAATAATTCAAATATTTTTAAAAATATAATCGAGTAAATACAATTATTATCAACAAAATATGATTATTTCATAAATTATGCGAAAATATACCCGAAAATAGCACTATAAAACCTAAATTATCAAAATAGCAATAAAACCCGTAAATATGCAAAAAATAGCAAAATGAAATTTTTTGTATGATATCCGAGTAGTGAGAAACATATTTGTATCTTACTTTGGATGTTCTAGGATGAACCAAGAAAAATATGTATTTGCTAGAACTTCCGACCCCTGATGATTATTAATGATTATTTGTGTTGAACGTTAATTATTTATTTTTTCGTGTAATAATCAGATTAGCGTTTTGTAAACATTTGTTATTATAATATGATCTTTCCCTTTTAACATTGCAAAGTAAAAACAAATTAAATGATCGTTTATTTACAGGCATATAACACTAGGAAACTGTATTATGATAATAATAATAATAACTTGAATAACGGAAATTTATTATTTACAAAAACAGTAAACATGATGGTACATTTGGGTTTTAATTTAAAAATTTTAGTATCTACAGATAACAAAGAAACAGAATTACACAAAACGAATATTTAATGCAATATAATTAGACGAAACGATGACTGATGATGTGCTTTGAGAGTTTTAACAAATAATTTCGACGAAAACTCATGAAATTAGTTTTAAAAGAAGTTAGCTCGTTTGTTATTATTTCCTATGATGAATGCACTAATATAACAGTTTTAACACTATCCGTTCATCTAATCCAACACGTATTTCTATCTCACGTAACTACAGCGATATATTTGCGGTATGTTATAGTTGTTAATATTATCGTTTTTACGCTATTTATTGTTTTATAGGTTACACCGATCGTAAAACTGCACCGTCTCTCGGTACGGTTCGAACACTGCAATAATTAATTGACTTATTACCCCTGGTTGCTGCGCGTTAAGTAATAGTATGTTTCGGGGGTTTGCGCTCCTCGTTTTAAACAAAACAAATATGCACAACACGATCGGGGTATAACTATGACTTTATAATTATTATTTTTTTTTTCGTCCAATTAGACGACCTATGTGTGTCCGCCTGTCTTATAACACAATGTGCATACGTTTGTCCGTTTGACTGTGAAAAAAAATACCGAGTTCATATGCACTAAAGTCGGTCCGTATTAATATATTTTACGTTTTTTCGTGATGATTCATTAGGCGTGTCCGACTTTTCGAGCGTAAAAGAAGAATTTCTAATATACCCGCCGCACCGTAAAAAGTCGGGGTATACTTAATGAATCGCACTATTCAAAAAAGTCGAAAAAAAACTTTAAACATTTGGCTCCGTAGTAAGTATCCACTTTGTAGGATAAACATTACACTCGTGATACATAACTTATTTTTATTTACTGATTTTTGTCATATAGGAGACAAAACAATAATAATATAGTTAAATATATTATCGTCGTTTTTTTTTACCTTCGTTACAAGCATTTAATTTGGTTTTCTTTTTTTTTTTTTTTTTTTTTTTTTGCAGCCGTTTTCACGTCACTTGTATCTCAATATAATCGTGTTAAATATTCGTGATTTAAGTGCGTGTTGGCACCAAAATATCAAAAAGCGAAAACTTTTTTTATGTTTTAAAAATATATTTGATATTTATTTTAAAAAAACATTTATTTTTTAAAGGTCAACAGCTTAATAGTCATCAAAAATATTTTTTAGTAAATGTATCTTCCCTGAAGCTGAACAGAATATTCAGTATCGATTGTACTTAATTATAGTCATATAATTGAAACATCGTATTCCAAACTTTATAATTTATATTTTTACTTATAATATTGTATCGTCACATATTCTGATTATTGAAAACTAATAAATAATTAATAATAAACAATTTATTAGTGATTAGTAGGGAACGGATTTATATGTAATAAAAATACATAAATATGTACATATGTATGTAAGTATAATTTATAAAATATGTACTAAAACCATCCAAATATGTAGGAAAAAAATTTAAAAAAAAAAAAAAATATAATTATTAAATTATCAAAATGATTTGTTGCATTGAATTATTACAATAAATTTTAAATTATCAAATATTAAATGTCGCCTATTAGATCTGAAAATATTTTTAAAACGGCTAGATGATCGTTCCACATCAACCTACATCGGTTGATTTAAGCATATTTGAAGGGCATATTATTAGAAGGCGATAATTTCAAATTTTTAGAAGGGTGTCTGCCACTAATTATGTCATTAATTGATTTAAAATCAATATGACCTGAAATTTTTTTCTGTAAAAACATGAATTTTCTTTTTTACTACTTCTCCTATTGGTCCGTTTACGAGTTTTCATTTTGCAATCGTTGATTCGACAATTTGCATACTTTCATTCAAGGACATATTTTTGTTTTTAATTTTATAATTGTATGTGCAATAAAACTAAAATTCACTGAGATGAAAATTAAATTTGTTTTCAATGTTTCATTTTACATAATATTTTGAGCTTTTCTAATAGCGATAAAAGTTCTGGATCTAAATTTGAAATAATTTTTTATATTTTTGTATGAAGAAGACGTATGAATGATGAAATAATAAAATATGTTTAAAAATATTTACAAATTAGTGAAATATGTAAAAATATGTAATTATACCAAAATATGTAAAAATATGTAAAATAAAAGTAGCATCATATTAATAGGAATGATTTAAATTATGAACATTTCTTATCAAATTTTAAATATATTGTTTTAATAAAAATATGTATTTACATATAAATCCGTTCCCTAGTGATTAGTATTTCAAAATACCGTGGCATAGGTGTTCATACATTGACATAATGATTTCGATGTAAAATTCAACAGAAGTACTTAATATATCAATTCGATTCATTGCTTTTCATGAAATTAATCGAAATTATCAAAATTAAGTTCATACAAATTATTTAGATTTATGACTATTTTATTAATCGATGAAGCTTATGATAATAATTTAACATTTACCATCTAAAACTAATTCGCTATAATAGAATAACTACACACTTAATTTGTAATTTATTTTTACTACCCGTATCTGCGATAATCATTTTGATGAAGACAGTTAAGATTTACACGATTATATAATTTAGTATCATTTTGTCATAAAAATATTATTTAATATAATGTGTACAGCTTACATATAATATCTTTAACAATATAATTTTATACAATACAATTTACGATACAAGATAGTTTTACAAAATCATCAGATTTCTGAATTATTACATGTTTTGTGGCACGCATTATTTTAAAAACAAAAGTATTATATAATTTTATGTAGTTATAAATATTATGCTTCTGGGCTTTAATATGATAACTTTTTTAGTTTATAATAACGAGTATGATATTTTTTTTACGTATGGGTTAGCTTAACTTATTAAGGTTAACTTATTATGATGATATGGAAATTAAATAATCGAAACGATAATGTTTACACAATATTATAAGTACACGTACTGCATTTATCACAAATTATATTACTATATTAACATACTATGTAGTTATTAATACAAAACAATCTATATGTATGTATTTAAGCATAATTAAAATATAATGAACCTACTACTTACTCGTTGAACAGTCAGCTTACATCGAAAACTACTTTATCGATACATTTGAAATTTACGAATGTGTATTTACTACAAACTAAACGAATTATTACATTAACTATGTATAGACAATGTTTATTAGACATACTTAAATGTATTTTTTTGAAAATCACAGTTTTAAAGGTAGAAATATTTTTAAGTCCTGGTCTGAATTCATAATATTTATAACTTTTAAGTTTCTTAGAAAAAATAATATTTTTTTAGTAAGTTGAATTTAATAATCAATTAATTAAATAATTATCAATTGACAAATATGTAAATTAATGTATTGTAAACAAATAAAAATAAGTGTTATTAGAGTATACGACGATTGTGCGTTTTTTTCAACTTACATTTTTTTTTGCCTCAAAATAGTAATTATTTATATGAGTAAAATAATTAAATGTCTCCTTGACGAGACTAGATTGATTCAGCTAATGCACTTTAATTTAATTATAATTCTATTTTACAGTTATTATTCTCAAAATATTTATTTCAATTTTAATTTTAATTTATATATTTGTTATAAAGCAACCGTAAAGTAGTATAATATTATTTAGATTTTAACACTTACGTTGGCGATATAATAATTTAATAAAATAAAATTTTTGTTCATTAAATGTAACCAACAATTGTTATAGGGTAGAATAAAACATCTTAATTTTAATTGATTTAAATGAAATCCGTTTGTTTTCTATCATAAAAAGGTTAAAAGTCTTGTATATTGTATTCTGTAATATACTTGCAGTGTAGTGTGATTTGTTGATAGACAATGAATCAAAAAAAAAAAAGTTATTCCAAAGACTAAATTATGTTTGAAAAGGACAAATATATAAAACTATAATATTTTATGTAGGTACTGTACAAACAATTCTCGCAGTAGAAAAAAAAGTCATTGTATGATAAAACTCATTTAAGGTTTTATTTTTTTTTATTTAAATTTAATCCTTTGAACTTTGAAGTAAGCGAAAGAGATTCTGCCTAAAGCACGATTCGTAGCGTTAAAAGGCACACTTAGAGTTTTTTTTCTTTTCAACGCAAAAGAATCACTGTTAATTATTATTTAATAATTTTTTAAATCAAACTCTAGTGTTATTGTTATTATTAATTTATTTTTCTATCAAATCTTACCTATCCTTGTGCAAATTCAAAATAAATCAATGAGTTTGCGTTTGTTGATACGATAATGTTATGTTACGTTGAATATACACATATTAGCCAACACGTACCAATAAGTACACAACGTTGTCGAACAAATGGTAAATCCATTTAACGTTTTGTGTATAACACTAAATGTATGGTGTGTACACGCATGACGCTGGTGCGGACACAGGCTTATGGTCTCAGCCAAATTAGTCGGTTTCGCGTTATTTAGCGACCGCCCGAGAGACCACATAATATCAGAGGTTCGGCAAGATTGATGATGTCCCAGATGATCATCGTTTCCTTGTTAATGCCTTTGGCCTTGAATAGCAAAAATGAACAAGGAAGGGGCAGTAGAAACAGACACGAATAACGAGTAAGTGTGTGTGTGATCGAGTAATGGCTGGAGGAGAGATATATAGTGGGAAATGGGGATGGAAGGGTGATGTATACCTTCTCTTCCGTCGTCGTCACCAAGTTTCGTCGGGCACGCAGAGAGTAGGAAAAAAACCACCAACACCCGTTACTTAACGGATTATGATATTACCCCTACGCGCTGCGTCCATCTATCCTTATATTGTGTACAGCGCATATCACGGAAAAAAAGGATGAAAATTATCGGTTTTTGTTGTGCGAAAAACCTTCGTTATGGATTGTAACGAAGATTCATGTTGTTTTAATTTAACATTTTTTTTCTCTCCCTTTAGTTGCAGGTAGTGTAATGAAAAAAAAAGCCGACGAACAACTGCTGAAAACGTATTTCGAAAACGCGCCGCAAAATGTGTTCGCGTCCGCAGGCCAAAACATCTTGCTGCCTTGCCGAGTGAGACATTTGAACGACAAAGTGGTAAGTGCACTTGATGTATCGTATAAAGCAAGCATACATAATATAGCTATTAGCTGCAATACAAATGTATGAAAATTATGGACAACATTTTTAAGTGCTGTAATAACTGCAAAATGACTGTTCTTGAAAGTCCCGCGATTTGTTGAATCGATCGGTTTCAACATGTGAAATATTTGATAAACATGCACGTATTATTCATAATAATAGCTCGTTTCGATTCTCAATGTGTACTAATAAAGTAGCCGTATGCAGCGAAATGAATTAATAATCCACGGATTTAACGCGGTACAAACGATTTGGTGGAATAAAAATATTAAATTAAATTTTGCTCGATTTATTATTTTATTATTACGGTAATTTTTTTCGGGCGTGCTGGTATTTTGCACGGGTATAATATGCACTGTTAACATGTATAATAATGCAATCGGATAAACACGTTTTATTGGGAGCTTTTACACCGTTTACATTATCTGAATATAAAATATCTATAATCGTAATGGCAATTTGAGTAACATTAGATTTTTCATTTTATTCGTTATCGAAATATTTAAATTCCACCTTCGCACAAAAAGTCAATTTTATCTGTTAACTAAACAAAAATATTCAACATTTTTTAAAATGTAAACAACTTAAGGCTACTTAATGATAACGATAAGTGCCTATCAATGCACTGATGGAGGGTTGGGTTCGTATGGCGTTAAAGTTTTGAAATCGAAGAGTATAAACAAACGTGAAAACTGAGAACAGGTCACTTTTGCTATGAAATATTTACGGATTATATCGTATTGTACATACTTGGTAGCGACCATTAAAACCATATAAATGGACTATACATCACTAATGGCTGAAAACAATTATTAGACTATAGTAGTGTTTAAAAGGGTTTTCTGAATTCAAGAGGTTTGAAGTGGACTCTAAAGGAATTGCATGAAATAAAGTGTATCTTTAAGTGCATAGATAGTTTACCTGTTTTAAAATTTTGTGGTCTTGGATGCCACTGTATATGTTTTTTTTTTTTTTTTATGACGCACTTCCTGAGCGATTCGTGTGTTTACTTTTGAATTCAGTGTTCGTTAATCCTTTTCAAGTACAAATATTATTAATTTTTCGCAAATTAAAGCTAATCAATGCAATTGCTAAACACGAAAATCACAATTTTACAATAAAATATTTCAAATCATCCGGGTACTTTGGATATTATGTTAAAGTAAAATATCCAATAAATAATTTTGAAAATATTGAAGTGTTTTTTAAAAATAAGTTCAACTAAAATTTATTAGCCTATTTAATTATTGCATATTAGTTAGTCGTAACATTTAAAAAGCTATCAAATAATGTTCAAACTAAAATGTTTTGATTTATTAAAAGTTAATAGTTAATACCGTTTCCTGTCACAAAAGTTGTTAGTTTACCTGATTTATATTTGAGAATAAACGAACGGTGGATATATTTAAGATTCAAAAGATCACGATAAAAATACACTACAGTAATTGCAATTTAGATCTTTAATTAATGCAAGAAAAAAAAAATTGGATACCGAGAAACTAAAAGATTATTTAATACGTTTTAGTTAATATTTTAAAATATAGAATCTTGTAATAATTGTTCATAGTCATCGCCACGGATTAAAATGTAAATTTATATTTTTTTCAAACATAAATCTAATTTAAAAATATCATTAAATTTAATCACTATACCATAAGAAAGCAATAATTATCAGGCATACCATTGGTTCAGTTTTTGATTGATGATACTTTATATTAAAAATACCCTGTGATTTTCAATATTCACGCATTTCCTCTTTAGACACAAACAAGAATAAATAATTACATTTTAATTACTAATTAAATCATATTAAATTAGCAAATTGGTTGATAGCATTTTATGATTAAGTTACTTTTGCCTTGGTGAGTTTTTTTTAACGGATTTAAAGGGTAGTAATAACCAACTATCGTATAATCTTTCGTAGTTCAGAAATAAAATGCGATACTTATATGTGAGAAAAGCCGAAGAATAAATATTACTATCGAAAATCCACTGGGTCGTTTAAGATCAATGAAATCGCGAAAAGAATATATTTTCTAAAAAATGTGAAAAATATGTGTTTACAATATGTGTGCATAAAAATACAATTCAAGAAAAACGTATCCTTTGATATTTAAAATACATGATCTATACACGCAATAAAGTGTGGTAAAAACTGTGTGAACAATTTTATAATATAATAACATGAGTGTTCAATATTAATATTATGCGCATAATAAATTACAGAACAAAGACATGTTCGGAAGTAAAGTTTAGTCTGTCATCATTATGTATTACATGGATGCAATATGTCCGTATATAATTTATTAAGAATAATCCGATTAAATTTATATTTTTACAAAAGTTAAAATCGTAAATTAAAAGAAAAGATGAAACCAGTGATCATTGTAAGTATAATAGTATAATAATATTGAATACATTTCGATCTCTACGTCCGGATATTTAAAACCAACAATAAAAAATTTAGAAATTTAGTGGTGAAATTAATTTAGTCATCCGATAAAAAAAAAAAAAAAAAAATAATATATAATAAAAATAATTTTAAAGTTCACACTTCGAGTGTTGCAGTTTTGTATTGAACCAAGTTTTGTTGATGTGGAAAAGAAGTGTTAAAAATATAAACAACATAAAAAGAAAAAAGAAAAAAAAATCGAAATAAAGTGTAAAAAATATCAGGAATACTTTAACTTCCGATGAAATAATGAGGTAAATATCGTGTTTAAAGGAATTTCGTTTTATGTTATGTGTACGCGGTCAAATTTTTTATTTAAATAATTTTGTTCGTAAAATTAAATGACAATTTAAAAGATTTAATTTAAAAGCCTTTCCCCTCCTTTGAAACCGGCAATTCACCCTTAGCCTGGAACCACCATTATGTGTTACGCACCGGTACCGGACCAGAAATAAATTTTTTATTAAAACGTGAAAATAAAATGGTAAACAATATAATCGATTTGTATTCGATTCGAGTCGGAAATCGTTCCCGAGCGGTCCGACCGAATATTATTACGTGCGAACCGTTAATTTTGTTTAGATTTCCGAACGACGGTCACGTACGTTCAAGTCGATAACAATTATTATCAAAACACGTTCGCGCGTTAATATTTTAAGCTGTTGTAAAAATGAACTTATCGCCGTGTAACAAACGATCACCTCTTGTGCACGGTAATCGTGTAGGATGTTAATGGTTTCCGTTGTGTCACAAACCAATCGATTAGTTTTCGACGACGATTTCGGATGTGTAACCGTACGCTGGTGTGCGTTATGTCTGATCTGCAGTTATACGCGTGCACGACAGAGGTTTGAATATATGCTTTTTTGTACTGCACGCTTATGGATCCTGTTATACTCCTCTTTCGAACGTTAACAGTAATGAGTAATACAGTTGGTGTTTTAGATTTTGTTGATAATACATTTTTTTTAAATAATATTAAAATAATTTTAAAAATATGTATGATCATTTCAATAAAAAAATATAAAATTAAAAACAAATTCTATCAAAAACATATTCTAAATAAGGCCCCCCAAGCCTTATTTATCCGGCCCGTGTTGTATTTTAAAATAACAGTTTTAAACTTTATTGTCAATACTCAAACTTATGGATTTAACAATTATTAACTGGTGCTAAACATCATTGAATGTTATATGTATATATAATTATAGCTTTCAACCATAGCTGTTTGTACCGGACTACATCAGTTTTTTCGTATCATTCGTATAGTGTTGTCATGTGTAACGCTCTGGCCCGTTAGATTTTAATTTTCTAAAGATTGGCCCTCTAGTAACTTTGAGTTTTTTATCCCTGATATAGAGAATAGAACCACAACACACTTTTAAATTTCGTACTACACACTTAACATTTCGTATTACACGTAAAAGTATGTCGTACTGCGCACAATTTCAGTCTCCAGTGGACGATACCTGCAGACGCGATAAATGCTGTAATCGTAGTCGAGGGGTAACAACGTAATTAATGAACGCGTAAACGTAGTAAACATTAAAATATCAATGAAGCACGATTACGTTATAAAAACAAACGTGCTGTTGGGAATACGAATCATTTTTGAAATACCACTCATATGAACTTCCTGCGTAGGTGTAGTTACGGTATTATATCGGTACTTAAATATGTGTGTACGCTTGCAAAACCGGAAAATTTATACCTACTACGTTTTTGTTTTGGTAAACTTTGAGTATCGTTCCTTTTCCGTAGTATTATTATGTTTTATTGGTACGACTCCCGTTAGACGTGTTTCGAAATGTATTGATAAAATTGTACAATTCAGTACGGAATTATTTTACGAAAAAAAAAAATAATAATAATAATATATACATTGTACAAATACAACTTTTATCGTGATAGGTCGACTTTGACTTATCCTAAAATAATATATTAATGTTTTAGTGCGTGCACGTCAAAAACGCCTTGCCCATGGGGTTTGTTACATTTCAAAGAGCTTTCTTCGTGCTTCGTAATTTCGTGTGCCGAGCATAACCCTTCCGGAAGAAACTTTTAAACCATCGATTTGCAAACATGTCAAAAACCTATTTTTCCAAATACATTCGAACCGACCCGTAGTGCGGCTTCAGTTTCGATTTAACAGAGTTAACGGTTTTTTTAATTTGTTTTAAACGGTTTCAATTCACACGGCCTGCCGATTGAATTTCCGTTGCTGGTTCGCCGATAGGAATCAAAAAATGTACTCATAATTTGCGATCAAACCGCCGACTACTTGCCACTAGGATTTTAATTTTTTATTAAGAGCGTTGTTGGTGAACCGCAGACGCATGTACAACACATATATTTAGGCATATCTGATTATCGTAGCAGCGCTTACAGCTAAGAGAAAAAAAGGCATTTGAGCTGCTGAGAAAAAACGTTTTATTTTATTTCGTTTTTTTCTAACCGCTGTACACGTTTTCAATAGTTAGATTACAAAATACATCGTGGCCGAACTGGAATTCTTTACGTTCAGATTTTTTTTTAAATTTAATAATCATTTTTTCTCGGAATATATTTAAGTGCCTATGAAAATTGTATCACATGCTTTTTAGAATTCCTTATACGGGTCTGTCTGTAAAAAATATAACATTTCAGTTTTGGCCTTTGCACTTGTAGGACTTAGAACACGTTTTTTCATTTTTCAAAATAGTGTCTAAAAAGTATTGATCTCCATAATGGTGCACAATAGAAGTGTGAATTTAATATTTTTTTTTATTTATATTGCATATTTTATATTTTCAGTAAAAAATGTACACTGCAATGTACTGTACTACTGTAAAAGTTTACCTTATACATTATCGAGCTTTCATTGACATTCAAAACAATAGTGAATATCACGTCACCATAAATTACAGTAATAGTTTTTACATATTTTCTCAATTGATCTAAATTACATTTTTAGAATATTTCATGTACTTACAAATGTTTTATTTACAGTTTATTATATCCATTTAAAATGTAATAATTCATTTACTTTTCGTGTATCATTAAAATAGGCGAAAACCTATATTTTTAATTTTAATTAATCCAAGTTATAACATTATAATAACCTTTTATTAAATTATTATTTAAATCGACGCAGACGTAATTGCTGCAATTGTTTTATCTATTGGACAGAAACGTTTCTAAACATATTTCAAATGTTGCGTGTTTAAATATTTATACAACAAAATATTTTCCAAACGCATACTATGCTCGACGATTTCGGTTATTTCGAGTGCATCGGCCGCTTGTTCGTTTTTGATTTGCACTGCTAATTTCGTACACATTACACGGCATGTCCGTGACAATCGATATTGTTGTAATATTCGTTATGGTTGACGACGACTACCATTGTAACTTAACCGATTGTTTTTCCGTCTCCGCGTAAAACGGTAAAAATTACATTTCAATAATACATATTTGCAATTTTATAAAGTGCTCTCGAGACCTGCATCACGCCACAGGACATACACTCTGTGTCGTAATAGCGACTGCGGCCCGCGGAGAATTAACATTTCGCGTAGAAAACGTTTCCGCGTTACGGTACAATAATATTTTATGGTTATACGACGTAATAGCGATGCGGACTTTCGATAAATAATGGTCGATGGACGCGTCGTTTGGCGCAAAGCTCACGAGTGCCGTTGCAGCTGTACAACTGTATGCGTTATTGTTAAAACTGATATCCATACGCGTGACGAAATGGCCGCGCGCAATACCTGTACCGCAATAGCTTTGTCTCCGGAGAGGATAAGGATATAATATCGTAAAACCTTCGGCTTTCGCACTCAAACCACTAGTATTTCGAACAATAATTGAAGTATTAATTTTAAGACACCATGTTTCGTAAGCGTCGCGTCCAATTCAAAATCTCAAAATATAACGCCGCACAAACCGTCCAATGAACATGGAAATCGATCGTGTATTTATCTCGGTTGTAACGTAATCAGCGCAACTCCTTAGGACCGTAAGACAACTAGTAGAGCCTTGCACCGTCAAAGCTAAATCATTCCTACACAATATACTCGAAATCGTAGAACAATCTACAATCGTTGGGTACGATGAAAGTAGTGGTTTTTTGAAATCAACTATCTTTTCGATAACCCTAATAGTACAGTCGATTCTCGATTAACCATGATCGTCGAAAATATTAATCCATATGATTTTGAATAATACTTTAATTTATAACACATACTTAGGTAACAAAACGTGTTATACTCTAGATATAGGTATACACGATAATTGATTTTTCAGATATTTAGTGGTATGACTGGAAGATTTATAGAAAACTCCTAACGATGAAAAATATTTAACTCATTAAAAAAAAAAAAAATTTAATCATTATTTCAAACCTATATTAATTGCTTAATAGTGAAAATTATCGTTGCAAAAATTTTACTAGAAATATGCTGAGTATTATAAATATGCAGTTATTTATAGGAAATTACAACTTATATAAGACCTAACCTAACCTAACCTTTTTCTGAACATGTTTCTCAGTAGGTACAATATTACTCTTAGCATACCATTAAAATAATGCTTCACGTGAAAAAGGTCTTTTCCGTGTAACGAGGCAAGTATAAAGCCATGGTTACGTTTAATGTTTAACCGAGTCACGGGACTTACTAATGTATATCGATTATTCATATTTAGACGAATAACATACGGTATATTATATATTCATTTTAACGATGAGAACGTTTTAAATGTAACATATGGGAAAATAATTCAATAGTTAGCTTTTATAATAAACCGTTGTTATATTTTGATTTATTTTATTGCTTATTATATATGTATATATATATATATATATAAACCTCTAAATGAAAAAATATGATTGAAGACCTAGAAATAAACAGATGTAACCAAAAACATTTTTTTAATACAAGTAGCAACATTAAAAACGGCTGTAAACCACTAACAAAGATATTGACAAACAAAATCGGAAATCTAATCACCAAAGAAAAAAAAATAATAAATAAATTTAAAGATTTCTTTGAAAAACTATTAAATAGACCATTTCACAACAATGCAGCTGAAGAAATAGATTATCATATAGTGGAACCAGAAATTGAAACGAGATCAATACTGCAGTTGACGGTCTCAAAAATAATAAAGTATTTGGTGATGATAGTGTGGTAGCAGAATTGTAAATAAGAGGAGGATTACCGCTAAGAAGGAAGTTAACAGAAATTATTAGTTATGCACGGAAAGCAGAAAGAATCCCAGATGGAAGGAACACGACTATAATTTGTCCGATATAAAAAAAAAGGAAAACCCCATAGTAACGGAGGACTATAGAGGTATCTCTTTACTTGACATAGGTTATAAAGTTCTAACAATAGTAATCTTAGAAAAGATAAATATAAATGCGAAAAACATTATTGGAAGTTACCAATGTGGTTTCTGATAAGGTAAGTCAATTACCGACCACATATTTATGGTAAGACAAGTGATGGAGAAAGATTATGAATTCAACGAGGAACTACATTTTTTATCTATTGACTGCTCGGAATACCAAATAGGTATATAAATTTAATTAAAATGTATAATGAGAAGACAAAATACGGTATTTACAAAATTACTTTGATACATTTGACGTAAAGTATGGCCTACTCCAAGGTTAGGTTATGGTCAGGTCACATAATTTAATCTAGCTCTGGATCAGAATGCAAACGATATATTAAGATATATCGTATAAATATATTGTATCATGTTAAACGTGTTAGGCCGTTAAAATTACTGTAGCGAGTAACGCAATGTCCTGGACAGCGAACATCACAATCAGCTAACCGAGGAAAATGTACGCCGAGCGCTCGCGTACGCTTCTCGGTATTTACACAACTTACACGAACAATCAGTGGCGAAGCGATGATTTTTCAACGGTAGGGTCTGAACACTTAGGTCAGGTAAAAGAGAATTTGAGAGCTCACCATTCAACATCCCCACAACCATCTTCAAGTTTATAGGTGTACACTAAAATAGTTTATAAATTTATATATTAAAACAGTTTTAATAACAGTCGTTAAAATATAATTTATAACAATAGCAATAAACTAACGGTGGTCAGCAGCGGTAGCATCGCTGCGACATAACGTGGTAAACGAACCGAAGCGATTGTAAATGGATTGTGTTGGACGCATGGCAGGCCCGCGGAGAGAGAAACCCGGACCCGGAGCGGGGGGTGTATCTTAATTTGTTCTGAAGCGTTCATCAAATTCTTATCATTAATCGTGTTTGATTTCCAGCAATTGGTAGTCCCTAATTTCCTGGCCGGGTAGGGGGATCATCACTTTCCCACCCCTAATCGTCAGGCCCGGTTGGACGAGAGTGGCCATGACCTTCGTGATGACCATCGAAAATGTGACGGCGGAAGTAATACGCGCTTACGGGTCCGAAAACCGGTTAGGTGTCGTCAACGTTCAGTCGGTACCGAATTTTCGGCATTTTCGAAACATCAAACGGTAGTGCACAACAACAGCGTAGTGTACGTACGCGCAAACGGGACCCTCTCGACGGAGGTGGGGGGAAGGGTCTGTAGCCGATGCGAACAACAACAACAACAACAACAACAGCAGCAGCAACAGCAACAACAACAACGACGACGACGATAGGTAGTAATAATAATTCTCGGTGTATAATAATGTACGGTATTGCATTCGAGCGTTGTTGTACCGGAGAGCGTTGCGGTGCGGACGACGTTCTAATGAGCTCTTTCTCTCTCACACTCTCTCTCCCTATCTCTCTCTCTCTCGCGCCGCGCTGTAATGGGTCTAATTGAAAGGCTCCGCGGCGCATCGTTAAAATCGCGGCCGACGCCGACCGCACGCGCGAGTGGCAACTAACCGATCGGCACCGACGTGAACGTACGCGTCGCGGTTTCCGGACTCCGACCGGTGCAGTCCGTGTTCCCGTTCGGGCGTACGCCATACACTTCGTTACTTGCTGCGCCACAACTTCGAGCGCTTCGCGGCCGAAAAACCGTTTTCGACGTTACTCTCGTCCCGCGGATCGTCTCGATCTCGGCCTCGTCCCGTTAACAGAACGTTGTTCGGTCGTCCCCCGTGCGTTACTACCATACGATCGTTGACCCGACGGTGCCCGCGTTTACCGCCCTTTCCTGCCGCCCCGCCGCCACCGTACGGAACACGAAAATATTCATGTTCGGACGTTCGACCACGTGCAGTGGGCACGTCCCGATTCAGAAAAATACGGGCCCCGTGGCACTGTTGGATTTCGGCACTCTTTTGAACTAATAAAAATCTCGATAAAAATAACAATTTCATTAATAGGTATACATGGGTATACATGCATTCATTACTAATTACAATACCCATTTTTTTTTTGGTTTTTTTCGCAAATTCTACAAATACATCGTCAAATGTTAATTTTTTAGTGATGTCTTGGTCGATTGCAATTAATACTAATGAATCTAGTCTTAAAAACGAGCGCGTGCGTATTTTAATACATTTAAGCTCAGAAAAAAAAAAAAAACGATCCGTGCACGGCATCGACGAGTATATTTGTATACAGTGTCCGCGTCAGTGGCGTACCCAAGGAGAAGCTATGGGGCTAAAGCCCCTTCTCCTTCGAAAAAAAAATGTTTTGTACATTAGATAATATGTTAGCTTATAGTTTTGTCAAAAATAACTATTGCAGGGGAAAACCAAAATGTAATCCATCGCGTATTACGCAACGAAATGTGAATATCGAAAATCGAATTTTTTTTATATTTTTCCTCCCGGTACAGAACGGGAACACGAGTCCCTAAGATTTTCGGGGCCCAGAGCTCGCGCACCGTTCGCGTACGCATAGATCAGGGCCCGGCCGAAGGGGTAACGGTACCGGCCGTGGTACCCGTCGCCGCTGAACCGTCACACCAGTCGTGCGCTCGTCGCCCATCGCGGGCGTCGGACGAACACGGGCGGCGGTCATTAAAGGGTCCGCGCTGACATTATGAACAATCCGCGAACGGCGTCGCGCGCAAAGCGATAGCAAAAGAGCGAGAGAAAGTGAAAGGGTCGCTGGTACCACTTTTCACCCGGCGTGCAATTGCTACCTCTCACCCGTGCCCGCGTCTTCGACCCACCGCAGCGCACACGTGCACGTTCCTCCGACTCGCTCGTAGTCTCTCTCTCTCTCTCTCTCGCTGTTGGCCGCTTGTTCACCTGCATCCGCGGACCGGATGGTTTTCGAAACGTTCAATCTACGGATCCGTCGGATCGACCGCGAACGATAGCTGTTCGTGTGTTGCACGAAACGCTTTATTACGGTTATCGAACCGACGTTTTTTTTTTTTACCGTCTTCTAAAACAACGACTTCTTATCTTCTGAACATTGCATTGTTGTTTTTTCGGTTCTTTTTCGAAATCCTATATCGTTTCGCGTTTCGAACCGATCGCAGAGAAATCAACACCCCCGTAAAGCTACGAACGCATTTTTGACTGTCACCGAAAACTTTAAAAATTAAACAGGATTTCGTGATAAAATATTGCTTAAACCAGTGTTTTTCAACCGGGGTGACATGTCATCCAAAGGTGACATGGACCCAGTGCAGGGGTGACACGAAATCTCTACGGGAGAAGGAAAAAAAATAAGAAAATCATTAATTTTAATAAAATCATATATAATGGCCCTTATTGTCATATAAATAGTATACCTCTAAGTTTGTATCTTTATACTATTTATATTTACTCTTTAGATTCGATAAACACGTGCAATATTTTGATTTGCGAAATCGCTGCATTATCCGGTATTTTATCGACTTAATCTGGATCGTTAGTCAGTTATTATGCAGTCGCTATATAGTGTTATAGCTCTACGACTCTAGAAGACAATATGTGACTAAATTTTTCCAAATTTTTCTCGATTTCCTCAACTTTGTAAAAACTACCAGGATCAAATTTCTCGTTAGTTTTTATACAAATCACTATTATTTTTTCTCTCTTTTTTTTATTTTTATTTGAAAATGTAAACTTTAAAGTATCAATGTTTATCGAATCCTGCAACTCAAATACATTTTAGGTGTACTTATTATTTTTCTGCGCACTTAATTTTTTTTTTTTTTTTTTTTTTTTTTAATTCAATAATAATTCTAAAATTATGTAGTTAAAATTGTTTATTATTTTGATGTTAGGGCAACGTGGTGTCTATGATTCTAGTGACTAAGGCGCCATGAACGAAAAAAGGATGAGAATCACTGGATTAAACCGTTACAAAAGATGTGTGGAATCTAAGTTGAACGTCGTTTTCATAAGATCTCAATGATAACTCTCGCGTTATTGGGATCGCAATAGAAATTCGGACGCCGATCACAGTACTATTCCATTATCTTCAGGTTATCTCGGTTATCTCAGCTGACCGACAAATATTTTTTTTTTTTTTTTTGTTTTACCAAAGTTACGAATCCACGATGTCGATAATCTCTTCGTTGCGGCTAATGTTTTTTTTTTTCAACAGAAATATCGTACACGCAGTACGTCTTACGCTTCGCGATTAATTATTCTCATAATCTGCGGTAAATATATTATTGCGCAATATCGTAGTAGATACGTGCACCGCAAGACTCGTATGTTTTAATAATTCCACTTGGAACGTAGGTACCGACATCAATAAGTGTATTTAGTACGGTCCGCGGAGGAGCCTACCGTATTTCACGCTGCTGTATTGTTAATGATACGTCGATTATACCGGAAATTTATACTTCGTTTTTCATTATAATTTTAAACGAGAAGTGCACACGCACAACGCCGTTATACCTTGGACTTACTTTGTCGTAGCTCAAAAGCGATATCGCGCGAAATTTTTCCGTAAACAACAGACGATTGTCAAGTGTTTCGCGGACATATTACAATTGTAGAGTTAACTGTTTAAATCTCGCGTGAACATCAATACGAGTTCAAACACAGTTTTTGTGCGGAAAAATTAACCCTTGTATCAAACACGCGATGGTAAGACAATGCGTCGCAAATAAACTAAAAACGGAACGTTCATAAAATAATATGTGGGACATGCAATTTTTCGCATTGATAATATATTATAATTATCGTATTCGTATAATTTCACGTAACGAAACGCGTTATTTAATATGTTTTAATATAGCTGTGGGAATAAAGATCTTAATACCATAAGCAAACAAAGGTTCATTCAAAACCTAAATTTTTCCAGTGCTACTATACACATTAATATACAATGACCTTGTGTCAAAATGAGCGAAAACAATATCGCACCACCGTAGCCATGTATTCATGGTATTATTATTTATTCCTGTGCTTTCATGATTGACAAATTATAAAATAAAACATGAAATATTCCTCGAAGCTAGTTTCTTAAGTTGAACTCCAACTGATTTGGAAAATCTCGGAGATTGTTTATAGCATTTTTATAAGCTTATAAACTTTTTAACGAAAAATATGATTTATTCATTGAAAATATATAATCTTGGTTTAAAATAATGCATTTTATTTTTTAAGTAATATACTTCTGAATTTAAAATTAATTGCAAACGAACCTAACGCATACAAATTTTAATATATTCACAATGTTCACAACTATGTAAAGAATAAAAATACTCTATAGTGTTATTCGTTTAAGAAAATATGCGATTACGTAAATATTGTGTTACCTACAGAATTAGTTACCATGGGAAATAAGATAAATATATTATTTATTATAAGTGTATTGTGTGTAAATTTGAATTGTAATGTTAATCATTCCGGGTATAATTTTAATTAGAAATTTGATAAAAATATTTGAAACTTTGAATTCCCTAAAGTCATAAAAAGTTTATGGCACTCGTATGACTTGATTTACGTTTTATAATAATCACAAACGTAGATAATGTAGATATTTAAATGCAGTTTATGCGATAGCGGAAATCTTTTGATTTATGCAAAATCCTTAATGTCAAGTATGTATAATGAACACGCTTCTCTCACGTGCCGTAGTTCAAGTTTAAGAAAAAAGTATTGCGCAAACTTCGTAAATTGTTACATGCAAGATCAATGTAGTGAACACTTTTTTTGAAACAACACAAGCATATAAAAAATAACAAAATATTCGATTTAAGTAATATATTGCAATTTATATTTTCATAATAGTTATTTTCGTTAAGAATGAAGCATAACGTGACTCGAATCGATTAGAACGATGAAAAATTATTTTATTTTAAATACAAAATAAACAGCTGGACCTTGAAATTCGTAAAAAAGAAAAACGGTCCGGTTTTAATTTAAACATGTTCAATTATGTTTTTAAAAAATTCGAGCCCACTGGACGTGATACAATGTTTTTCAAGTTGTTGCTTTGATAAAAAAATAATGCATGTACATAAGTGAACGGTTTTACAGTGCTCAGTTAATACGGTTATTTCAGGGTTTTTTTTTTTTAAAGATAGGTCATTTTTATGAATATTTGTGTATTTTATTCAAAAATACGAGTTGATGTATTGTTATTCCTAGAAAAATGATTCGATAGGTTAAGTTGTAAAATTGGTTCTAAAATAGCATTTATTATTAATTATGAACAATGACAATTTATTATGCATATAGGCACATATTATAATTACTTAGACTTAAAATAAGTTAAAATAATAAGTTAAATGTAGAATAGATAATAAGAAAACTTAAAATATAATAGTAATTAATAACTATGGTTGATTTAATTTGTAGGTAGGTACAATGTACACGATAAAAAGTATTGAGTTAGAGTTTAAGTTCGACTTAAAATCATAATAGGTTCGGTTCGGTCTGGTTCGGTAGAAAATATGAAGGTTCAGTTCAGTTCGAGTTCGAAAAAATAATTTAAAGTTTGGTTCAAGTTCGGTTCGATTTAAAAAATCAGGATTCGACCCATCACAAATATATACATATATAAATACATGGTATACATTTTGGAAAACATATTTTTCGTCCCCTGAAACGTATAGAAATGCGATCCCATCACCCGTCGAGTTCGTCGCCCTTTACCTTCATTCAGGTTCGCTCATTAAACGGACTGTAATTTTTCGGACGGTCGTTCGCTATTGTTTTGTTCCAAACTAAAACCCGACTATTTTGATTTATGGACCAATGAAGCCAAAAACTCCGGCATGCATATTGTATTTCCGAACAAATTCGATTTGTATGGAAATTCGTGGTCGAGATCTGGTTAATTTATAACCAAAAGTTATTAAAAAAGACATATCATAAAGTAATAGGTTCGCGTTATTTTTTCTCCCTCGCGCCTACTACCACGGTTGTCATCGGAGGAACGACTTAAACTATTAAGGTGATATCTAATTTCAGCCAGGAATCACAACAATTGAATATCGGCATGTACGCCACCATTGTGTACTGGTCAATGGGTTGGCGCATGCTCTGTGTCTTTAAACATACAGATCGAATCAACATATAATTTCACGAGATACATTTCGATAAATAATGAAATTATTATAAGTACATTCCCGATTGTAATGCATACATAACGATGTATTCACTCGACCGTATAAATGTATATTTTTGGCATCGAGTATAAAACAATAATACGATGTTCGCGACATATCATTAATGTTACAATTATTTTTTTTTCTATTGTCTGTTTTGAAGCACATAAAGAACATTGTCAGTCAGTGAACAAAACACTTATTTTTATTCATTACCTTTGTTTTATAAGATTTTTAAACACATATAAATTATGCTTTATTTTTTGCTCGTGTTTCAGTAATAAAATATTTGATATTATTTTTTCTTGATAATAGAGACCTAAGAGATAAAATGTAAATCAAGACATTTTTATAATTGGAAATTCCAAGTGACGATACAAGAGATATATTTTTATTTTTATTGGATTCTGTATATGTATACAATGTGTTTTTTTTTTTAATATTTTTCTTTGAATAATGATTATTATTCACTTGTTTATCATTTTTATTTGACAATCATGAGTATCTTGTGATATATTTTTTTCCAAATTTTCATATTGCCATTGTACTCGTTTGTATCTGGTAAGCATTTATCTGTGGTCGTAAAATCAGTACGAGACTGTCTTTAATTTAGTTATATCTATGTAAGTTATTATATGATTAGTAGTAGTTAGGTCTTTTTTTTTTTTTTTAATGAAATATTGAGACATAAAACTGAACGGAGCTATATTTTTAGATATTTAAAAGCAGAGACACGTTTACAAAGAATTCGTTATGGCAGCGGTAAGATCAGATTTCACAGAACCCGTGTAATAAAAACGGCAGTTAATAAAACAAACATAAAACTATGTTATTTTTTTTCTATTAACTAAAATTTAATATGGATTTTTGTTTATTATTACAATTATTGTTTTTGTTGTTGTTAATGCTAGCTAATATAATAATAAAAATTTGAACATGTAATTTTAAAATTATTACCTATCATAGTATACTACCCGAAATTGTCTTTTAGCATGTCATCTTGTATTAACATAAATGGAAAACTAAAAAAACATTTTCATATATTTGCTAATGAAAAAGTAAACATGTTTAATTTTGTGTCGAAATTATTTCTAGTTTTTTCAATATGTGTGGAAAAATCGTATTGGCGTCTAAACGGACTACAGTCAGTACGAGTGCAATCAATGTCAATAATTAATTCTGTTTGATCTCCATGAATTTTGATGCGATGTGATGCTTTATTATTTGTTGTAAACTTATTATTGGCAACAGTTTATGGGCACATAAACATTTTAGAACACAGTAAAAAATGTTATTGATTATATTGTTTAATCAGAAATTCATAATTTCTGGTTAACGTTGACGTATTAAGTTTAGAAATGTTTAAAAAATATGGTATTCAGCGTGGATCAATTACTACGACGCCATATCAATGACAAAATTCAACGTAAATAAACTAAAACGATTTTCGTTTACAAATATTAATACAGCTGATATGTAGTACAATATTTTTTACACACAAGTTACAAAACAAAGCGTGATTTTCTCAACGATCGAGAATTTTCACGTCGTGCAAATGAGTTATGTTTGATTTTTTTTTTTTTTTTT
>NW_020271974.1:852182-854638 GCF_003268045.1 Sipha flava | reverse complement strand
GGGGGAATATTAATTTGACTTTAGCCCGGTTTTAAACAATTTTTTCATCCATTTGTTTTGACTTTTGACGTCGGATAACGCGCGTACAGATTCTCCGTCCATAGCATGCCTCAAGTACCCCTCGGACGGGACACGGGACCAGGGGGGGGGGGGGGTGTACGCGATCCACCGCCGCCCTACGCAACAATAACCTCGGCCCCGTCGGTCGGGCGCACGGCGTTGTGTTTACACCACGCGTACGGCATGTAAATGCGTGCATCACGTTACGGGAAGACGGTGCGCAACGACGTTTCGTTATTGTTATTGCCCCCGTGACGTTATTGTTATTCCGATGATTTATGCGACCGCGTTACGTGTCGCCGTTGAAACAACGATCGCGCGGGCGTTTAATCGCGATACGCGCTACCGAAAACGCAGCCGGCCGGGCCGGGCGGGGAAGGTCGCGATCGTCGGGTCGGCCGTCGAACGTGTCGACGATCGGAACGTTTACGGCGTACACCTCCTGTGTACGCGCGCGTACGATGCGCATAACGACGACACATAATATTACGTGTGCGATACGTACGTTCGTACACGTCGTTACGATAAACGTTTACCGCGTGGATTTGAGGGGCGATAAAATACGAGGCCACTACGCGTTCCTGTTCGCGCAGCGGAATCGGTTTTCATTGTTTTCAGCTCCTAAAACGTCCGCCGTGTCCGCGTTTCGCGGACCCGGTGCACCGTCGTTTGTGGAAAACATGTTGAACCGTCGTTGTTCAGCACGAATTTTTTTTTTGTTTTTCTCTCGGATCCCGAAACGCCGGACGGGATTCGGTGTTCGTAACACCATGCATACGGGTGTTTGATTTTTAGACGTACCCCGAAAACCAACGGTGCGCGTTGGTTCGAACCGTTTGGAAAACAGTACGAGTACAACGTGCACTTACGGAGGTGTAATAAATAACGAAGATCGAGCGTCGCGAAGAGATCATTGGTTATAACATTTTTCCGTGAACGATCCGATTCGACCATTAGCCGGCAAGCAGACGATGTACGAGGATCGAGCAGGGAGGGCTAGAGCACGGAGGGCTAAAGCCCCGGGGCCCGTTCATCGTCTCAGCCTTTTATACAACATTTTTTTTTTACCATCTCATTCGCCGTAGCATAAGACGCGAGTTTGAACGTTTTCACTACACTCGAGTACGTACAAGCAGTGTGTATATCTTGGCCAAACAAGTGCAAGCAAAGAGGTCTGGAACCGATCAGCTCCAGGACCCTCAAAAGTTTTCGTCGTTCTTGCCCGTAAGTAACGGGAACGTTGTGTGTGCGTAGGCTTTTCAACGAACGTCGAAAAAACCATCACGAGTCGTGCAGTCCAACAGGGCAGGTATGCGAGCACACGTGAATAGGATCTTCGGGTTGCTGAGGTTCGAGTTCTTGCGCCGTACGCGACGTAAATACTATTCGTGGGAGAGAAGGGGAATAGAGTTTTTGATTTTACTTCGGACAACCGATTGATTATTATAGTGCGGAAGAATTTTTTTTTTTTTTTTTTATAACATACCTTTATGTATAAAGATTTTAATCGTTTCTTTACACAAACGTGTTCACGGGCAGTGATCTTACAATATTTTACCAAGCATTCATCCTTGTTCGATAAACATGTAAACGTACGAACGGAAGATCGGCTTATGGTATTTCGACGCAATGGGCGTTTCTTTTCGTCGTTCTACCGATCTCGTCTGAACAATAATGTTACTTCGGTTCCAACGTACACTTTTGTGCAGGTCAACCGATAGTTTGTGAGGTATTACATCGAATGTGATCGACACATCGCGATATCGTTGTAAAGAAATATGTCGCGACCAACATGGAACAACGATTATTGTCCACGAGTAAGGTGCGCAACTATAATATCGGTCAACCAGCGTTACGGTTTCATGCGAAATCAAAGGACTCGTCCGATCTTTAGCGCACATCAGCCATTAGGTTTGTTGCATTATCATATAAAAACGTATACACGTACATCGTCACGTCCAAATCGGTCACCCTCGCCGAAGGTTTGAAAAAAATCACGTAACGTGCGCAATACTATCGCGTCACCGTCTTGAAAATCGTCGACCCCAAGACACGCGGGCCCGGATCCTTTATTCGTCGCCGGTACTCACCATCCTTATATTACAGCGACCATTGAAACCGATGAAATATATGACGGTGGGAGTGCGTGACCAATGTATTATTATACTATCGTTCCCCGCGGTCGGTGTACAACAGGCAGGATCAGCACTGGCAGTGCCGTTAACGGGTTCTCCCGCTTCGGCAACGACTGTCAACGTTTATGCTAATGCATAACGCGGAAGATACATTTACCTACCTATCCGGTTGTGTTGGAAGAAAAAATTGAAATAAATACGAACGAAAGAAAAAAAAAATAAAAAGATCCCGCGAGTAGCACCGGGGGGGGGGGGGGGGGG